>NW_028163951.1:0-7500 GCF_964263955.1 Coregonus lavaretus | reverse complement strand
GTTAGGGTTAGGGTTAGGGTTAGGGTTAGGGTTAGGGTTAGGGTTAGGGTTAGGGTTAGGGTTAGGGTTAGGGTTAGGGTTAGGGTTAGGGTTAGGGTTAGGGTTAGGGTTAGGGTTAGGGTTAGGGTTAGGGTTAGGGTTAGGGTT
The DNA here is from genome assembly GCF_964263955.1 of Coregonus lavaretus. Lineage (NCBI taxonomy): Eukaryota > Metazoa > Chordata > Actinopteri > Salmoniformes > Salmonidae > Coregonus > Coregonus lavaretus. The sequence continues at coordinate 7,353 of NW_028163951.1, read as the reverse complement.
AGGGTTAGGGTTAGGGTTAGGGTTAGGGTTAGGGTTAGGGTTAGGGTTAGGGTTAGGGTTAGGGTTAGGGTTAGGGTTAGGGTTAGGGTTAGGGTTAGGGTTAGGGTTAGGGTTAGGGTTAGGGTTAGGGTTAGGGTTAGGGTTAGGGTTAGGGTTAGGGTTAGGGTTAGGGTTAGGGTTAGGGTTAGGGTTAGGGTTAGGGTTAGGGTTAGGGTTAGGGTTAGGGTTAGGGTTAGGGTTAGGGTTAGGGTTAGGGTTAGGGTTAGGGTTAGGGTTAGGGTTAGGGTTAGGGTTAGGGTTAGGGTTAGGGTTAGGGTTAGGGTTAGGGTTAGGGTTAGGGTTAGGGTTAGGGTTAGGGTTAGGGTTAGGGTTAGGGTTAGGGTTAGGGTTAGGGTTAGGGTTAGGGTTAGGGTTAGGGTTAGGGTTAGGGTTAGGGTTAGGGTTAGGGTTAGGGTTAGGGTTAGGGTTAGGGTTAGGGTTAGGGTTAGGGTTAGGGTTAGGGTTAGGGTTAGGGTTAGGGTTAGGGTTAGGGTTAGGGTTAGGGTTAGGGTTAGGGTTAGGGTTAGGGTTAGGGTTAGGGTTAGGGTTAGGGTTAGGGTTAGGGTTAGGGTTAGGGTTAGGGTTAGGGTTAGGGTTAGGGTTAGGGTTAGGGTTAGGGTTAGGGTTAGGGTTAGGGTTAGGGTTAGGGTTAGGGTTAGGGTTAGGGTTAGGGTTAGGGTTAGGGTTAGGGTTAGGGTTAGGGTTAGGGTTAGGGTTAGGGTTAGGGTTAGGGTTAGGGTTAGGGTTAGGGTTAGGGTTAGGGTTAGGGTTAGGGTTAGGGTTAGGGTTAGGGTTAGGGTTAGGGTTAGGGTTAGGGTTAGGGTTAGGGTTAGGGTTAGGGTTAGGGTTAGGGTTAGGGTTAGGGTTAGGGTTAGGGTTAGGGTTAGGGTTAGGGTTAGGGTTAGGGTTAGGGTTAGGGTTAGGGTTAGGGTTAGGGTTAGGGTTAGGGTTAGGGTTAGGGTTAGGGTTAGGGTTAGGGTTAGGGTTAGGGTTAGGGTTAGGGTTAGGGTTAGGGTTAGGGTTAGGGTTAGGGTTAGGGTTAGGGTTAGGGTTAGGGTTAGGGTTAGGGTTAGGGTTAGGGTTAGGGTTAGGGTTAGGGTTAGGGTTAGGGTTAGGGTTAGGGTTAGGGTTAGGGTTAGGGTTAGGGTTAGGGTTAGGGTTAGGGTTAGGGTTAGGGTTAGGGTTAGGGTTAGGGTTAGGGTTAGGGTTAGGGTTAGGGTTAGGGTTAGGGTTAGGGTTAGGGTTAGGGTTAGGGTTAGGGTTAGGGTTAGGGTTAGGGTTAGGGTTAGGGTTAGGGTTAGGGTTAGGGTTAGGGTTAGGGTTAGGGTTAGGGTTAGGGTTAGGGTTAGGGTTAGGGTTAGGGTTAGGGTTAGGGTTAGGGTTAGGGTTAGGGTTAGGGTTAGGGTTAGGGTTAGGGTTAGGGTTAGGGTTAGGGTTAGGGTTAGGGTTAGGGTTAGGGTTAGGGTTAGGGTTAGGGTTAGGGTTAGGGTTAGGGTTAGGGTTAGGGTTAGGGTTAGGGTTAGGGTTAGGGTTAGGGTTAGGGTTAGGGTTAGGGTTAGGGTTAGGGTTAGGGTTAGGGTTAGGGTTAGGGTTAGGGTTAGGGTTAGGGTTAGGGTTAGGGTTAGGGTTAGGGTTAGGGTTAGGGTTAGGGTTAGGGTTAGGGTTAGGGTTAGGGTTAGGGTTAGGGTTAGGGTTAGGGTTAGGGTTAGGGTTAGGGTTAGGGTTAGGGTTAGGGTTAGGGTTAGGGTTAGGGTTAGGGTTAGGGTTAGGGTTAGGGTTAGGGTTAGGGTTAGGGTTAGGGTTAGGGTTAGGGTTAGGGTTAGGGTTAGGGTTAGGGTTAGGGTTAGGGTTAGGGTTAGGGTTAGGGTTAGGGTTAGGGTTAGGGTTAGGGTTAGGGTTAGGGTTAGGGTTAGGGTTAGGGTTAGGGTTAGGGTTAGGGTTAGGGTTAGGGTTAGGGTTAGGGTTAGGGTTAGGGTTAGGGTTAGGGTTAGGGTTAGGGTTAGGGTTAGGGTTAGGGTTAGGGTTAGGGTTAGGGTTAGGGTTAGGGTTAGGGTTAGGGTTAGGGTTAGGGTTAGGGTTAGGGTTAGGGTTAGGGTTAGGGTTAGGGTTAGGGTTAGGGTTAGGGTTAGGGTTAGGGTTAGGGTTAGGGTTAGGGTTAGGGTTAGGGTTAGGGTTAGGGTTAGGGTTAGGGTTAGGGTTAGGGTTAGGGTTAGGGTTAGGGTTAGGGTTAGGGTTAGGGTTAGGGTTAGGGTTAGGGTTAGGGTTAGGGTTAGGGTTAGGGTTAGGGTTAGGGTTAGGGTTAGGGTTAGGGTTAGGGTTAGGGTTAGGGTTAGGGTTAGGGTTAGGGTTAGGGTTAGGGTTAGGGTTAGGGTTAGGGTTAGGGTTAGGGTTAGGGTTAGGGTTAGGGTTAGGGTTAGGGTTAGGGTTAGGGTTAGGGTTAGGGTTAGGGTTAGGGTTAGGGTTAGGGTTAGGGTTAGGGTTAGGGTTAGGGTTAGGGTTAGGGTTAGGGTTAGGGTTAGGGTTAGGGTTAGGGTTAGGGTTAGGGTTAGGGTTAGGGTTAGGGTTAGGGTTAGGGTTAGGGTTAGGGTTAGGGTTAGGGTTAGGGTTAGGGTTAGGGTTAGGGTTAGGGTTAGGGTTAGGGTTAGGGTTAGGGTTAGGGTTAGGGTTAGGGTTAGGGTTAGGGTTAGGGTTAGGGTTAGGGTTAGGGTTAGGGTTAGGGTTAGGGTTAGGGTTAGGGTTAGGGTTAGGGTTAGGGTTAGGGTTAGGGTTAGGGTTAGGGTTAGGGTTAGGGTTAGGGTTAGGGTTAGGGTTAGGGTTAGGGTTAGGGTTAGGGTTAGGGTTAGGGTTAGGGTTAGGGTTAGGGTTAGGGTTAGGGTTAGGGTTAGGGTTAGGGTTAGGGTTAGGGTTAGGGTTAGGGTTAGGGTTAGGGTTAGGGTTAGGGTTAGGGTTAGGGTTAGGGTTAGGGTTAGGGTTAGGGTTAGGGTTAGGGTTAGGGTTAGGGTTAGGTTAGGGTTAGGGTTAGGGTTAGGGTTAGGGTTAGGGTTAGGGTTAGGGTTAGGGTTAGGGTTAGGGTTAGGGTTAGGGTTAGGGTTAGGGTTAGGGTTAGGGTTAGGGTTAGGGTTAGGGTTAGGGTTAGGGTTAGGGTTAGGGTTAGGGTTAGGGTTAGGGTTAGGGTTAGGGTTAGGGTTAGGGTTAGGGTTAGGGTTAGGGTTAGGGTTAGGGTTAGGGTTAGGGTTAGGGTTAGGGTTAGGGTTAGGGTTAGGGTTAGGGTTAGGGTTAGGGTTAGGGTTAGGGTTAGGGTTAGGGTTAGGGTTAGGGTTAGGGTTAGGGTTAGGGTTAGGGTTAGGGTTAGGGTTAGGGTTAGGGTTAGGGTTAGGGTTAGGGTTAGGGTTAGGGTTAGGGTTAGGGTTAGGGTTAGGGTTAGGGTTAGGGTTAGGGTTAGGGTTAGGGTTAGGGTTAGGGTTAGGGTTAGGGTTAGGGTTAGGGTTAGGGTTAGGGTTAGGGTTAGGGTTAGGGTTAGGGTTAGGGTTAGGGTTAGGGTTAGGGTTAGGGTTAGGGTTAGGGTTAGGGTTAGGGTTAGGGTTAGGGTTAGGGTTAGGGTTAGGGTTAGGGTTAGGGTTAGGGTTAGGGTTAGGGTTAGGGTTAGGGTTAGGGTTAGGGTTAGGGTTAGGGTTAGGGTTAGGGTTAGGGTTAGGGTTAGGGTTAGGGTTAGGGTTAGGGTTAGGGTTAGGGTTAGGGTTAGGGTTAGGGTTAGGGTTAGGGTTAGGGTTAGGGTTAGGGTTAGGGTTAGGGTTAGGGTTAGGGTTAGGGTTAGGGTTAGGGTTAGGGTTAGGGTTAGGGTTAGGGTTAGGGTTAGGGTTAGGGTTAGGGTTAGGGTTAGGGTTAGGGTTAGGGTTAGGGTTAGGGTTAGGGTTAGGGTTAGGGTTAGGGTTAGGGTTAGGGTTAGGGTTAGGGTTAGGGTTAGGGTTAGGGTTAGGGTTAGGGTTAGGGTTAGGGTTAGGGTTAGGGTTAGGGTTAGGGTTAGGGTTAGGGTTAGGGTTAGGGTTAGGGTTAGGGTTAGGGTTAGGGTTAGGGTTAGGGTTAGGGTTAGGGTTAGGGTTAGGGTTAGGGTTAGGGTTAGGGTTAGGGTTAGGGTTAGGGTTAGGGTTAGGGTTAGGGTTAGGGTTAGGGTTAGGGTTAGGGTTAGGGTTAGGGTTAGGGTTAGGGTTAGGGTTAGGGTTAGGGTTAGGGTTAGGGTTAGGGTTAGGGTTAGGGTTAGGGTTAGGGTTAGGGTTAGGGTTAGGGTTAGGGTTAGGGTTAGGGTTAGGGTTAGGGTTAGGGTTAGGGTTAGGGTTAGGGTTAGGGTTAGGGTTAGGGTTAGGGTTAGGGTTAGGGTTAGGGTTAGGGTTAGGGTTAGGGTTAGGGTTAGGGTTAGGGTTAGGGTTAGGGTTAGGGTTAGGGTTAGGGTTAGGGTTAGGGTTAGGGTTAGGGTTAGGGTTAGGGTTAGGGTTAGGGTTAGGGTTAGGGTTAGGGTTAGGGTTAGGGTTAGGGTTAGGGTTAGGGTTAGGGTTAGGGTTAGGGTTAGGGTTAGGGTTAGGGTTAGGGTTAGGGTTAGGGTTAGGGTTAGGGTTAGGGTTAGGGTTAGGGTTAGGGTTAGGGTTAGGGTTAGGGTTAGGGTTAGGGTTAGGGTTAGGGTTAGGGTTAGGGTTAGGGTTAGGGTTAGGGTTAGGGTTAGGGTTAGGGTTAGGGTTAGGGTTAGGGTTAGGGTTAGGGTTAGGGTTAGGGTTAGGGTTAGGGTTAGGGTTAGGGTTAGGGTTAGGGTTAGGGTTAGGGTTAGGGTTAGGGTTAGGGTTAGGGTTAGGGTTAGGGTTAGGGTTAGGGTTAGGGTTAGGGTTAGGGTTAGGGTTAGGGTTAGGGTTAGGGTTAGGGTTAGGGTTAGGGTTAGGGTTAGGGTTAGGGTTAGGGTTAGGGTTAGGGTTAGGGTTAGGGTTAGGGTTAGGGTTAGGGTTAGGGTTAGGGTTAGGGTTAGGGTTAGGGTTAGGGTTAGGGTTAGGGTTAGGGTTAGGGTTAGGGTTAGGGTTAGGGTTAGGGTTAGGGTTAGGGTTAGGGTTAGGGTTAGGGTTAGGGTTAGGGTTAGGGTTAGGGTTAGGGTTAGGGTTAGGGTTAGGGTTAGGGTTAGGGTTAGGGTTAGGGTTAGGGTTAGGGTTAGGGTTAGGGTTAGGGTTAGGGTTAGGGTTAGGGTTAGGGTTAGGGTTAGGGTTAGGGTTAGGGTTAGGGTTAGGGTTAGGGTTAGGGTTAGGGTTAGGGTTAGGGTTAGGGTTAGGGTTAGGGTTAGGGTTAGGGTTAGGGTTAGGGTTAGGGTTAGGGTTAGGGTTAGGGTTAGGGTTAGGTTAGGGTTAGGGTTAGGGTTAGGGTTAGGGTTAGGGTTAGGGTTAGGGTTAGGGTTAGGGTTAGGGTTAGGGTTAGGGTTAGGGTTAGGGTTAGGGTTAGGGTTAGGGTTAGGGTTAGGGTTAGGGTTAGGGTTAGGGTTAGGGTTAGGGTTAGGGTTAGGGTTAGGGTTAGGGTTAGGGTTAGGGTTAGGGTTAGGGTTAGGGTTAGGGTTAGGGTTAGGGTTAGGGTTAGGGTTAGGGTTAGGGTTAGGGTTAGGGTTAGGGTTAGGGTTAGGGTTAGGGTTAGGGTTAGGGTTAGGGTTAGGGTTAGGGTTAGGGTTAGGGTTAGGGTTAGGGTTAGGGTTAGGGTTAGGGTTAGGGTTAGGGTTAGGGTTAGGGTTAGGGTTAGGGTTAGGGTTAGGGTTAGGGTTAGGGTTAGGGTTAGGGTTAGGGTTAGGGTTAGGGTTAGGGTTAGGGTTAGGGTTAGGGTTAGGGTTAGGGTTAGGGTTAGGGTTAGGGTTAGGGTTAGGGTTAGGGTTAGGGTTAGGGTTAGGGTTAGGGTTAGGGTTAGGGTTAGGGTTAGGGTTAGGGTTAGGGTTAGGGTTAGGGTTAGGGTTAGGGTTAGGGTTAGGGTTAGGGTTAGGGTTAGGGTTAGGGTTAGGGTTAGGGTTAGGGTTAGGGTTAGGGTTAGGGTTAGGGTTAGGGTTAGTTAGGGTTAGGGTTAGGGTTAGGGTTAGGGTTAGGGTTAGGGTTAGGGTTAGGGTTAGGGTTAGGGTTAGGGTTAGGGTTAGGGTTAGGGTTAGGGTTAGGGTTAGGGTTAGGGTTAGGGTTAGGGTTAGGGTTAGGGTTAGGGTTAGGGTTAGGGTTAGGGTTAGGGTTAGGGTTAGGGTTAGGGTTAGGGTTAGGGTTAGGGTTAGGGTTAGGGTTAGGGTTAGGGTTAGGGTTAGGGTTAGGGTTAGGGTTAGGGTTAGGGTTAGGGTTAGGGTTAGGGTTAGGGTTAGGGTTAGGGTTAGGGTTAGGGTTAGGGTTAGGGTTAGGGTTAGGGTTAGGGTTAGGGTTAGGGTTAGGGTTAGGGTTAGGGTTAGGGTTAGGGTTAGGGTTAGGGTTAGGGTTAGGGTTAGGGTTAGGGTTAGGGTTAGGGTTAGGGTTAGGGTTAGGGTTAGGGTTAGGGTTAGGGTTAGGGTTAGGGTTAGGGTTAGGGTTAGGGTTAGGGTTAGGGTTAGGGTTAGGGTTAGGGTTAGGGTTAGGGTTAGGGTTAGGGTTAGGGTTAGGGTTAGGGTTAGGGTTAGGGTTAGGGTTAGGGTTAGGGTTAGGGTTAGGGTTAGGGTTAGAGGGTTAGGGTTAGGGTTAGGGTTAGGGTTAGGGTTAGGGTTAGGGTTAGGGTTAGGGTTAGGGTTAGGGTTAGGGTTAGGGTTAGGGTTAGGGTTAGGGTTAGGGTTAGGGTTAGGGTTAGGTTAGGGTTAGGGTTAGGGTTAGGGTTAGGGTTAGGGTTAGGGTTAGGGTTAGGGTTAGGGTTAGGGTTAGGGTTAGGGTTAGGGTTAGGGTTAGGGTTAGGGTTAGGGTTAGGGTTAGGGTTAGGGTTAGGGTTAGGGTTAGGGTTAGGGTTAGGGTTAGGGTTAGGGTTAGGGTTAGGGTTAGGGTTAGGGTTAGGGTTAGGTTAGGGGTTAGGGTTAGGGTTAGGGTTAGGGTTAGGGTTAGGGTTAGGGTTAGGGTTAGGGTTAGGGGTTAGGGTTAGGGTTAGGGTTAGGGTTAGGGTTAGGGTTAGGGTTAGGGTTAGGGTTAGGGTTAGGGTTAGGGTTAGGGTTAGGGTTAGTAGGGTTAGGGTTAGGGTTAGGGTTAGGGTTAGGGTTAGGGTTAGGGTTAGGGTTAGGGTTAGGGTTAGGGTTAGGGTTAGGGTTAGGGTTAGGGTTAGGGTTAGGGTTAGGGTTAGGGTTAGGGTTAGGGTTAGGGTTAGGGTTAGGGTTAG
>NW_028163952.1:0-12500 GCF_964263955.1 Coregonus lavaretus | reverse complement strand
CTTTGTGGCACTATGCTATACCAGACGGGGAGTGAAGCCACACCACTCCAATAAGTACGTAGTGCCACCATGTGTTGGATGGGGTTATTACAGGTCAGTGGTTATCTCTGGCCTTGATAAGGACTAACAGAACTGTACTGGGAGAAGATGTAGACAACAAAGCAAGACTACCTTTAAGTCTACCGTTTGAGCTTATGTGCGTTTCTGCTTACATACCTGTCTCGCTTGTTCCTGTGCATGTTTGTGGTTGCGTATTGGTGTACGTGCTTGGGTCCATGTGTCTTGCGTGTGAGTGTGTGTGTGTGTGTGTGTGTGTGTGTGTGTGTGTGTGTGTGTGTGTGTGTGTGTGTGTGTGTGTGTGTGTGTGTGTGTGTGTGTGTGTGCGCGCGGTGTGTGTGTGTGTGTGTGGTGTGTGTGTGTGTGTGTGTGTGTGTGTGTGTGTGTTCCTGCTGGGTGGGTGTGCTGTTGGGTGCCGAGGACAGGTCAGGTCCTGGGGAATGTGAGACGTCAGAGAAAGCAGACAAAACATGTCTTATCCCTATCATGTAAATAACTGCCTCTCAAATGTACAGTAATCTACTGTCCCATCAGATCAGCAGCTTAGATCAGAGACTATACAGTACAAAGACAGCCAGGCTGGCTGGAATAAAGCCTCTTTCTGACATGTTGAAGGATTGTTTACGTTTACACCTCTGATTTATAATATCAACGTTCCAACTTCACACTGTTGTGGAAAACTCAATCCAAAGATTAGGCAGAGACTAATTTAATGGTATAATAGGATTTATTTTTATGCATACAAGCAGCTGCAAGGTAGATCCGTCTCTGATCGCAGTCAGGGAAGGAGCTCGAAGATGTCCCTTATATAGTGGAAGGTGATAATACAATCATATTGTTACACAACAGTTATTTTATATAAGCAACAATTATGGAACACAATGGCCTTGTGTTAGTGTACAGACATAACCGGAGTCTATGAAATGCATAGAAATGTATCACAGTTCAACACGGAACAGAGTACAAACCTTGAGAAGTTACAACAGCTCACCCCAATTCTGCCACCACAACACACACACACATAAATAATCATCTTTACATACGTTCACTGCTGATGCTGTACACTGAGTGTACAACAAATGACATAGACTGCGCTTTCCATGACATAGACTGACCATGTGAATCCAGGCGAAAGCTATGATCACTTATTGATGTCACTTGTTAAATCCACTTCAATCAGTGTAGATTCCCCAACTGGCGGCCCACGGGTGATTTTATTTTTAACACAAGACTGTAAAAACACCAGCAAATCAGCTCCAAGTTATTTTAATTCTGGAAATCTGTCCCAAAGTATTCCCACACATAATAGAGAGATATACAGTATGTGATCGTATACAAAAGTAAGCAAGGTTTGAAATTATTCTGTTTTAGTTCAATATTATATCAGTTTGGGCATCTTGCGGTCACTTTGCAGTTTACAAATTATTTGTAATTATGTTCCGGCACCCTGACCATCCGCTCAAGAAAAAATCGGCCCGTGGCTGAATCTAGTCGATGATCCCTGGTGTAGATGAAGGGGAGGAGACAGGTTAAAGAAGGATTTTTAAGCCTTGAGACAATTGAGACATGGATTGTGTATGTGTGCCATTCAGTGGTAAATGGTCAAGACAAGATTGAAGTGCTGCTGGGTTTTTCACGCTCAAAAGTTTCTCGAGTGTATCAAGAATGGTCCACCACCAAAGGACATCCAGCCAACTTGACACAACTGTGAGAAGCATTGGAGTAAACATGGGCCAGCATCCCTGTGGAATGCTTTCGACACCTTGTAGAGTCCATGCCTCAACGAATTGAGGCTGCTCTGAGGGCAAAAGGAGACAGGTTAAAGAAGGATTTTTAAGCCTTGAGACAATTGAGACATGGATTGTGTATGTGTGCCATTCAGTGGTAAATGGTCAAGACAAGATTGAAATGCTGCTGGGTTTTTCACGCTCAAAAGTTTCTCGAGTGTATCAAGAATGGTCCACCACCAAAGGACATCCAGCCAACTTGACACAACTGTGAGAAGCATTGGAGTAAACATGGGCCAGCATCCCTGTGGAATGCTTTCGACACCTTGTAGAGTCCATGCCTCAACGAATTGAGGCTGCTCTGAGGGCAAAAGGGGGTGCAACTCAATATTAGGAAGGTGTTCCTAATATTTTGTACACTCAGTGTACACGTCGTGTTCATGCATGTGTGAGCTTACGTCTGCGTGTGTGTGTGTTTGAATTGTAGCTGTGTGCCTGTGTGTTTGTGTTTGTGCGTCTGTGAACCCTGACTGGGCAGGCAGGTTACCTACCTCCTGGCGCCAGTGGGGATGAAGGCATCACGCTTGGTCTGAGATTACCTGTGTGGGTGCCCTGTGTGGTGTGTTTATGAAGCAGCCCTTTTTTGTTCCCATTTCCCCCTCAGCTTGCATCTTTTAGGACAGCCCAAGCACCTGGGGAGGGAGGGCTGGAGCGGGCCAAGTAGAGGTGCGGGGGTGGGTGTCGGTTATGCACACCTCGCTTAGCCATGAACCCCTCGCCCGCGGGTGTTTTCATCTTGTTATCTCCGTGACTATAAAGCAACACGCCACGACTGAGGAATGAAAACAGTTTTAGAGAGGCCAGACAGACAGGAGTCAGAGACGTAACGTAGCCTAGCACATCACGAGGACATACCGGCATGAGGCTAAACACACCCCACCCTGCTCAAATCAAGAAACACTCACAACCCCTTAGTATCACTCAGGTCTCCAAAACATAATCCATTTTGGGTGAGGTACACCTGATCTCCCAAAACTAGCCCTTTCTCTCCTAAAACGACCCCTGATCTCCCAAAACGACCCCTTAGCTCCCATCTAGCTATCTTAGTCTACTGCCACACAACCACCCACACACATCCAGCCAAGGACATTCAGTCTCTACCTAGCTCCACTGTTTACATTGTAGCAGCATTCAGCTGGAACACTCAACTATTCCAGGCATGTGCTACATTCAAGTGTGGGACCATAGTGGCCTGCCTGGTGAGTTTCAGTTGTGTGTGTAACGACTGTGTAATGTGTGAATGACATGAGCCAAGAGGCTTTCAATTGGTGTGACTGTGATGGCGTTAGATTGACTACACGCAACAGCATTTGGCAGCTTGTGGGGGATCTTTCACTCTATAAGAGTATAAATGTAGTATGTGAAAACATCCAGTTGCCAAGCGACAGTTGTATTTAACAGGGTCTTTGCAGAGAGGTGTACCACTAGTCAAATCTAGACTGTGCCCAAATCCCCCCAATCCTTGACTTACCCTCCATATCAACCCTACCACCTCCCCATCCATGTCTCCATGCCCCCACTCTCCTCCCTCCCTCTCTCTGCCACAGGCCACAAAGCCCCAAGCCGCTGTTTAAATTACCCATCATGCCCTTGACCTTGGAGGTCACCCAGCGTTGCAGGATGAAGCTCTGGGTGCCCAGGGAGAGAGAGAGAGCGAGAGAGAGCGAGAGAGAGGGAGAGGGAGGGAGGGGGGAGGGAGAAGAAGAGAGAGGGGAGAGAGGGAGAGAGGGAAGGAGTGAGAGGGACGGAGGGAGGCAGAGAGAGAGGGGGAGGGTTGAGAGAGTGAGGAGGAGAGAGAGTGAGGGGAGGGAGGGAGGGAGGGAGGGAGGGAGGAGAGGTGGAGAGATAGGGAGGGATGAAGAGAGGGATGGAGAGAGAGAGGGATGGAGGGAGAGGGATAGAGTGAATGAGAGAGTGAGAGAGTGAAGTCCTCAGCCTCAGCCCTGGTTGCTCTCTCTTATCTCTCCCGCTTGGTGGAGTTTTAAATTATTCATTCCCTGCTGCTCCCGCCGACTTACACATCTCCATCACACGGCTGCCCGCATCCGCCCGGGAAACAGGCGGTCGCCACGGCAACCTTATCGCAGATCGCAGATTTCGGCTCCAGAAATGAAATAAAAGAGGAAATTGGCTGTATTAGCATAAGAGGAGTCAGCCTGGAGTTGAATACACACATCACCCCCAAAGCGCGCACAGCCCCTCCCCCCCTCCATCTTTCGCTCCTCCTTATCCCCCCATTCCTTATCAGCACTGTCTGATCGCTGCTCTCCCTTTATATATTTTTTATTCCGCTCCTCCTCCCCCCTCCCTCCCGCTCCCTCACTCTTTGTTCCTCCTCGCGCTGAGGGAAGAATGGAAGCAGGGGCTGATGGGTAGAAAATAGATGTGGTAGTGGCGACCTCTGACCTTTTCAGAAAGAGTAAACAATGAGCAATAACCTGGGAGATGTGACTCGGCTGTCGTCGGGGGCGACAGACTGACAGCCCGCTTTATTTCCTGTCCAATAGGACCTTTTCTCCCCATCGTGTTTTTTAAATATTTTTTTATTGCCGTGTTTTTTTCTTCTTCTGTTAACGTTTCACCTGGTCTTTCGAGACTTGATATCCAGATTTTTTGAGCGGGGGACTGACTGTGACCTTAAAGAAAAGGTGTGAAATGTTTGTTTGGCTTTCTGGTGACTGTGTGACTGTATGTAACTTGGCTGTATTCACCAGTCAGTCTAAGGCAATCAGTCCTTTATAGGCCCTTCTGTCCCCATTACCATCCACTGTCAATACATATCTCTTATAGGCATCAAAACCCCTCCATCACTGTACAACCACAAAGACCAGGACACAATACAGACTCTTCAGAGCAGAGTTGTAAATCTGTTTTCTCCTCAGTACCTATTCTACCGCCACTAGTGGTCCCCGATTCCCTCCCTCTCCTCTCCTCCTTTCCTCTGCTCCCCTTTTCTCTTGCCTGTCTCCCCTAATTGAAGTTAAACAGCTGAGAAATGGTATTCATGCCTCCCCAGATGGTTTTAAATGTAGACATTCTCTCTCACTTAGATTGACACGTCCCCGGGGAGTTGTGTGTGTGTGTGTGTGTGTGTGTGTGTGTGTGTGTGTGTGTGTGTGCGTGTGTGTGTGTGTGTTATGGAAATGATTTCCCCACTCTCTCACATCTATTGTGCAAATCAAAGCAGCATGGGGTCCCTATGGGACAATAACACCCACCACATCTACTGATGCCAATTATCATCATTGTCATCATTACAGAAACGTTATTGTAATGTTGCTCTGTTTCTCTGTATGTTCCCCAATGCCTACCAAGGCACGTGTATCTGAATTAATGATTGAATGATGGTTAGGAATTAATGCATCTTGAACTCTCTTTAAAGTGATGCTCCAGAACTTTTGTAGAATTTCAGCCAGTAGTTTTGAAAGTGGTGCTCACGAGCCAAAACGGGTCCCCGTTTTTTATGTGTACTACAGTGAGGGAAAAAAGTATTTGATCCCCTGCTGATTTTGTACGTTTGCCCCCTGACAAAGACATGATCAGTCTATCATTTTAATGGTAGGTTTATTTGAACAGTGAGAGACAGAATAACAACAACAAAATCCAGAAAAACGCATGTCAAAAATGTTATAAATTGATTTGCATTTTAATGAGGGAAATAAGGATTTGACCTCCTCTCAATCAGAAAGATTTCTGGCTCCCAGGTGTCTTTTATACGGGTAACGAGCTGAGATTAGGAGCACACTCTTAAAGGGAGTGCTCCTAATCTCAGTTTGTTACCTGTATAAAAGACACCTGTCAACAGAAGCAATCAATCAATCAGATTCCAAACTCTCCACCATGGCCAAGACCAAAGAGCTCTCCAAGGATGTCAGGGACAAGATTGTAGACCTACACAAGGCTGGAATGGGCTACAAGACCATCGCCAAGCAGCTTGGTGAGAAGATGACAACAGTTGGTGCGATTATTCGCAAATGGAAGAAACACAAAAGAACTGTCAATCTCCCTCGGCCTGGGGCTCCATGCAAGATCTCACCTTGTGGAGTTGCAATGATCATGAGAACGGTGAGGAATCAGCCCAGAACTACACGGGAGGATCTTGTCAATGATCTCAAGGCAGCTGGGACCATAGTCACAAAGAAAACAATTGGTAACACACTACGCCGTAAAGGACTGAAATCCTGCAGCGCCCGCAAGGTCCCCCTGCTCAAGAAAGCACATATATAGGGCCATCTAAAGTTTGCCAATGAACATCTGAATGATTCAGAGGAGAACTGGGTGAAAGTGTTGTGGGCAGATGAGACCAAAATGGAGCTCTTTGCCATCAACTCAACTCGCCGTGTTTGGAGGAGGAGGAATGCTGCCTATGACCCCAAGAACACCATCCCCACCGTCAAACATGGAGGTGGAAACATTATGCTTTGGGGTTGTTTTTCTGCTAAGGGGACAGGACAACTTCACCGCATCAAAGTGACGATGGACGGGGCCATGTACCGTCAAATCTTGGGTGAGAACCTCCTTCCCTCAGCCTGGGCATTGAAAATGGGTTGTGGATGGGTATTCCAGCATGACAATTACCCAAAATATGGCCAAGGCAACAAAGGAGTGGCTCAAGAAGAAGCACATTAAGGTCCTGGAGTGGCCAAGCCAGTCTCCAGACCTTAATCCCATAGAAAATCTGTGGAGGGAGCTGAAGGTTCGAGTTGCCAAACGTCAGCCTCGAAACCTTAATGACTTGGAGAAGATCTGCAAAGAGGAGTGGGACAAAATCCCTCCTGAGATGTGTGCAAACCTGGTGGCCAACTACAAGAAACCTCTGGCCTCTGTGATCGCCAACAAGGGTTTTGCCACCAAGTACTAAGTCATGTTTTGCAGAGGGGTCAAATACTTATTTCCCTCATTAAAATGCAAATCAATTTATAAAATTTTTGAAATGCGTTTTTCTTGATTTTTTTGTTGTTATTCTGTCTCTCACTGACCATGTCTTTGTCAGTGGGCAAACGTACAAAATCAGCAGGGGATCAAATACTTTTTTCCCTCACTGTATGTTATCCAATCGTGTACTACGTCATCCATTTTGTATAATATGTTACGTCTTTGCTTTCTCTCTCTCTCTCTCTCTCTCTCTCTCTCTCTCTCTCTCTCTCTCTCTCTCTCTCTCTCTCTCTCTCTCTCTTCCTGTGTAGGCCATTTAAACCCTGTTGTCTTGGTTTATAGGCAGCCAGGAAGCCCTTTAGGGGTCCAAAACAAGCAGTGTCCGATCTGAGAGAGTCCTCCTACTCCTTTAGTAGCAGTGCCAATGGCTCTCTAGGGATGGTGCTTGGTCTATGAGGAAGATGAGGAGGATGGAGATAGCTAACTAGATGCTATGCAGTTCTGACCCAGACCAGACACTCCACCCCCTCTTGTCCTTTCACAGGGCCTCATCCACTCTCCCTTATAGTGGTTTCTCTCAGCTCTTAGTGTCCCCTATGACACTGTCTGTCACTGTCCTCTCAGCCAAACCATGGCTAGTTTCTGGCCAGTGTTATATGTCCCCATAGAGGCCAGATGATGAGGAGGAGAGAAGATGTAGATAGACAGATTCAGACACTGAGACCCAGACAGTAGTGGGTGAGTTATTCTATCTACACCACACTATCTATAGCCCCATGGGGTCAGGATTGGAGTAAACTCCAAAGCATCTCACTTATTACACTAATGATACTAACAAAACAACTTTCATGTCTGGTATCTATGTGTTTGCATAGAAAACTAGGAATAATTGCCAAAAGGCCAAAGGTCATTTTTCATACATCCTCCAACCTCTCTGCAGGCTTCAGCTCAGTGTGAGAACAGGCCTTAGAACGTGTTAATCTGCTTATTTCTCTGGCTATGCTGTAAGATGATGTCTAAGTGACATTGTGCAAAGTCTATTCCCTACCTTTCTGCCAATTCTATATAATACTCTATTTGCAGCAGTTAATTCGAAACAATTCTCAATTAACTTCTTTCTCTTCTCCCCTTTCATCTATTAATCTACGTTTATTACAAGTGCCTTAATGTCGTAACAATTCCCTTCTTGTTCCAGGGCCACTATCTCCCCGAGGGGCTCTTTACTGGTTGTCCTAACATTCTAATTCCCCATGCTTCCCCACAGTGACGTCAGCGCCATTGGTTTGTCAAGCTGTTAATCTGGTTAGAGTGATGAATACTTGGTAACAGTAGGAGAGCGCCTGAAACAGCCTGAAATGGCCCAGCCAGCCAGGCATCTATCCTGCAGTATACTCTACTCTCGTTGGTGGTCCAGGGGCTTTTTTAACTAAAGCTTCTCTCTCTGTTTGGTTGGTAAATGGTTGGAGGCTGATCGCAGCCTACGTGTGATTTCACATGGGGTTATAGAGACACTCAGTGCCTGTGGCTCTGTCCCACCCACACACAGTCTGCTCTGCAAACAGATCCACCACTCACTCACACTCACAATCTGGTGTGTAGGTTTGCTGTGAACCGCCTCTAGTGATAGAGGGAGCAGGGAGGGGTGAGTGTGTGTTTGTGTTTATTGTGTTTGTGTTTGTGCGTGTGGCTAGGTGTGTGTTAGTGCCAAGACCTCTCTCTCTCTCTCTCTCTCTCTCTCTCTCTCTCTCTCTCTCTCTCTCTCTCTCTCTCTCTCTCTCTCTCTCACACTCACACACACACACACACACACACACCGTGGCAGGTGGCTCTAGCTACCCCTCCTGTAATGTTAACTGACAGGGTGAGACAGGAGACAATGATGATCCTGCACCGTCCAAAACTGGATTGCTACCTCCCCCTCTCCCTCTACCTCCCTCCCCTCTACCTCTCCCTCCCTCTCCCTCTTGTCAAGCCCTCGCTCCTGTCCCTTTCCCTGGTGTCTGAGACCAGATAACCACAGCGGGGACCGGAGCGGGTCTGGGGGAACGAATCCCAGAGGTGGAGGGCTTTGGACGCAGACGCGGTCTTCTGGTGAGGAGCATGGGTGCAAAGGGGCTGATACCCCACTGGATTGTAGGTGGTGGTATCACACTCTTTCCTGCACCCTCAGGGGTGAGGCGGAAGATGGTGTCTCTCGTGTCCGGCCAGACCAGCGTCTCCGTGTTGGTCACAGTAGATTTAGAGAGCGGGCTGAGGTACCATGGCATGTTAGGGACTGGCGTCCCAAGATGGCAGTCACCGTGTAGTCATGTTTGGACAAGTGTTTGTTTGCAGTGGGATGGCGATATGGACATTTCAACAAAGGGGATTTAAAACTAGTCTCGGAACACAACAACTCTAGCCCCATATTTAATGTAGCTATGCCTCAAGGAAAAAGAGGAACTCTTCTAACAGTGTGAGTTTAGTTTTCTTGTGGTATCATAGAGCCACAATGGACCAAGGAGGAAGCCATGTTTCTTTATAAATATATTTTTATAGGTGTTTTAACACTTTATTCAGATAGCAAGGAAATGAGGTGGGGAGACAGGCAAGTGGGAGAAACAGTGGATGCAGAGATTGAACACTGTTCTCCAGTGGGGAGTTGGACAGGCGATGTGCCGGGGAGTGTTACCACTAAACCACAGCTCTGCACAAAAAGGCATTTACCATTTGTGCATTCAAGCCCCTAAAAACACGTTACATTTTATTTGTATCGTATTAAAACATGAACTGACGTGTTGATGAGAACTGGACTTCTGATAGGTCGGTAGTCTGAAGTTTTTATGTCATATCTCAACCTCTAAATATCCTCAGCAGAACATAGTGTAAAATAGATAGCCAATACAAGTGACTTGTAAATAGATATAAAAGCGTGTGTGCGTGTGTTCGTGCGTGTGTGCTTTTGTGTGTGTGTGTAGCGGAGGGAGAAGAAAGCAGGCCCATAAATCATAGTGCTATCAGTGGTCCAGTCTCAGCCACCCTCATGTTCCTTTATTGGATGTTATTGTAGCCGGACAGACCCCTTGAAGATATTTCCTGGTCCCAAATCAAGATCAGAGATGAGGGAGGCGGGGGAGGGTTGGAGGGTTGGGGGTGGTGGATTTAGGCAAAGAGATCATTTCAAGGCAAAGGAGAAAGGGAATGGTTTAAAGAATTCCTGTTAGGGAATATATAATGGGAATCCAGGGGGTGTGAGGAGAGGTGGGAGATGGGACACTGGGGTCATCCCATTGGGGTGTATGAAGCAAAAGTCTATGGTCTCGGAAAGTAGATATGGATGACCACATCAGTTTGTTGGAAAAAGTAGGAGTGAGAAAAGAAAAGGTTTGACAATAAAAACATCAAATACTGAATTTGTGTCACGGGTCGGCTTGAGCTTTAAAGTCACAACCCACAAGAGTCATCAAATAAAATAACCAGTGATGATGATGATGTTGATAATAATGTATGAAAACAATGAGTGGGAATCAAGGGGGTGGAACAATTAGAGTGAAATCATTCTTACACCCCCTGGAACGATAACGATAATGTAAGACTTATAAAAGAATAGGCCAATGTGAGAGGTGAATACATTTGTGTTTCTGCTGTACATTGGTGTTTGCTTTGGTTAAAACCCCTGGTGTATTTTGCTAAGCTTTTCTTCTTTCCATGCTATATTCTTACTGTAATTGTGTGAGCGGTGTATATGTCCTTTTCTCAATTGAATTTGCTCAACTCCTGTGTCCTCTCTCCTCCATCCTCTCTCGCCTCCTTTTGAAAAAGGTCAAAGGAGAGGCGGATGGGAGAAGGAACGTGGACGAAAATGCGCTTGTATGAAATTAGACTCTCCTCCACTAGCGCATCAGGCAAATGAAGTTTACAGGGGTGGATGCCAAAATAAATGTGTTTGCGGTCCTTTCCCTCCGACAAAACACAAGCTGATTCAAAGGGGGGGTGGCAGATTTTCAAAACTCTTCTGAGAAGAACTCAGGTAGTATACACATGACTATCCTCGATGAAAGGTAGCTATCAAGGAAGGGAGGACACTCTTCCGTTCACCTACTAACAAATTGACATCTCCTCGACCACTCTAACACTTATCGGTTTCAGGTTCACGGGGGAGAGAGGACAGAGGAGAGAGGGTGGAGGATGGACTTTTTCCCAAATGAGAAAAGGCCTATGTCCTGCTCCGTGTGTGTTTATGAGTGTGTTAGTGTGTTTCTCACTGTGTGTAGGCCCTCTGTAGCTCAGTTGATAGAGCATGGCGTTTGCAACGCCAGGGTTGTGGGTTCAATTCCCACGGGGGGCCAGTATGAAAATGTATGCACTCACTAACTGTAAGTCGCTCTGGATAAGAGCGTCTGCTAAATGACTTAAATGTGTGTGTGTACAGTAAGCGTGAGTAGGCCCGTCTGTAGGCGTGATTTCTTGGACTCTCCTGCGGCTATATCCTTGCTTTTGATTTGCTGGTGAATCACTGGGAGACAGGGACAGAATAGACTCCAGAGATTGCCGTTCCACCAGTGTCTCCCAAACGGGCTTTGCTCCCCATGCACCCTCACTCCAGCCCTCCTAAATTCCCCCATTCGTCACCGTCTCACCCCACACTGCGCCTGGGTAATAGTATCAAAACACCCCCCTTCTCTCAGTGGAAACATCACCTTTTCTTTGGGGTGGGTGTGCTTCATCCCTCTTTATTGGGGGGGGGGGGGGTGGGGGGGGGGGGGGTCAAAGCGTGGAACCTTTAAATGGAGAGAGATAGACAACCCACACCCCCGCCGACTCCCCCCTTTTACTCACCCTCTCATCCTCCTGGCCAAACCCAGACTTACTGAGTTTTCTCCTCTCCTCTCCTCTCCTCTCCTCTCCTCTCCTCTCCCTCTCCTCTCCTCTCCTCTCCTCTCCTCTCCTCTCCTCTCCTCTCCTCTCCTCTCCTCTCCTCTCCTCTCCTCTCCTCTCCTCTCCTCTCCTCTCCTCTCCTCTCCTCCTATAGTTGTACCCTCTAATGCCAGTAGCAGCTGCAGTGTGTGTGTGTGTGTATGTGTTTGCGTGTGTGTGAACATGAGGGAGCAGGATGACTCCTAATCTGGCCCAGCTCTAGAGGAGATAAGGCTTATTTAGTGTTTGGAGTCCCCCCCCCCCCCCCCCCCCCCCCCCCCCCCGGCCCAGCACCCGGCGCCCAGAGCCCAGCGCCCGCCACACTGGCACTAGAACATCTCAGACAACGCCAAGGTAGATGGAGACAGAAGATAGATCATACCATGCTGCTTTTTTTGTGTATGAAGGATATGATTTCATTCTGATCCCCCTCTAATTCACACACACACTCACACACACACGCAAGACACGCGGACCCCAAGCACGTACACCAACACGCAACCTCAAACATGCACAGGAGCAAGTAACTCTCAACGAGGCTGAGGCCATAGTCTGGTGTCGATCCTATGTTAACCAGATACATGGCAATGTGACACACCACACCGATAAACCCACACCATCAGCAGCATAGGACAGAAGAACAGTAGATATCCCAAGTTGTGTTATTGTGATTAGAGCAGTGTTAGTGTTAGTGATTGGGGAGAGATGCAGATGTGATAATGACTGATTATATACATTATCCACTCTTCTGATCTGTAGCTTGGGGAGGTCTAGAAGGATAAGCATGTAAAATGTCTAATCTCACATCAGTAACAGACGTAGCTAACTGTCTCATTGGCCGGTTATCTACATGTTAGACTATTTATGTGATTTGAATCACAGATC